>NW_026694677.1:0-32346 GCF_021218885.2 Marmota monax | reverse complement strand
TTTTTTATTGTGGGTTGTTCAAAACATTAAAAATTTCTTGACATATCATATTCCACACTTTTATTCAAGTGGGTTATGAACTCCCACCTTCACCCCATACACAGATTGCAGAATCACATCAGTTACACATCCATTGATTTACATATTGCCATACTAGTGTCTGTTGTGCTCCGCTGCCTTTCCCATCCTCCAGCCTCCCCCCTCCCCACCACTCCCCTCCCCTCCCCTCCTCTCTCTCTACCCCCTCCACTGTATAACCCTGAGGGTCTCCTTCCATTACCATGCAATTTCCCTTCTCTCTCCCTTTCCCTCCCACCTCTCATCCCTGTTAAATGTTAATCTTCTTCTCCTGCTCTTCGTCCCTACTCTGATCTTTGTTACTCTCCTTATATCAAAGAAGACATTTGGCATTTGTTTTTTAGGGATTGGCTAGCTTCACTTAGCATAATCTGCTCTAATGCCATCCATTTCCCTGTAAATTCTATGATTTTGTCATTTTTTAATGCAGAGTAATACTCCATTGTGTATAAATGCCACATTTTTTTTATCCATCCGTCTATTGAAGGGCATCTAGGTTGGTTCCACAGTCTTGCTATTGTGAACTGTTCTGCTATGAACATCGATGTAGCAGTGTCCCTGTAGCATGCTCTTTTTAGGTCTTTAGGGAATAGACCAAGAAGGGGAATAGCTGGGTCAAATGGTGGCTCCATTCCCAGCTTTCCAAGAAATCTCCATACTGCTTTCCAAATTGGCTGCACCAATCTGCAATCCCACCAGAAATGTACAAGTGTACCCTTTCCCCACATCCTCGCCAGCACTTGTTGTTGTTTGACTTCATAATGGCTGCCAATCTTACTGGAGTGAGATGGTATCTTAGGGTGGTTTTGATTTGCATTTCTCTGACAGCTAGAGATGGTGAGCATTTTTTCATGTACTTGTTGATTGACTGTATGTCCTCCTCTGAGAAGTGTCTGTTCAGGTCCTTGGCCCATTTGTTGATTGGGTTGTTTGTTCTCTTATTGTCTAATTTTTTTGAGTTCTTTGTACACTCTGGATATTAGGGCTCTATCTGAAGTGTGAGGAGTAAAGATTTGTTCCCAGGGTGTAGGCTCCCTATTTGCCTCTCTTATTGTTTCTTTTGCTGAGAAAAAACTTTTTAGTTTGAGTAAGTCCCATTTGTTGATTCTAGTTATTAACTTTTGTGCTATGGGTGTCCTATTGAGGAATTTGGAGCCCGACCCCACAGTATGTAGATCATAGCCAACTTTTTCTTCTATCAGACGGCGTGTCTCTGATTTGATATCAAGCTCCTTGATCCATTTTGAATTCACTTTTGTGCATGGCGAGAGAAAGGGATTCAGTTTCATTTTGTTGCATATGGATTTCCAGTTTTCCCAGCACCATTTGTTGAAGATGCTATCCTTCCTCCATTGCATGCTTTTAGCCCCTTTATCAAATATAAGATAGTTGTAGTTTTGTGGATTGGTTTCTGTGTCCTCTATTCTTTACCATTTGTCCACCCGCCTGTTTTGGTACCAGTACCATGCTGTTTTTGTTACTATTGCTCCGTAGTATAGTTTGAAGTCTGGTATCGCTATACCGCCTGATTCACACTTCCTGCTTAGCATTGTTTTTGCTATTCTGGGTCTTTTATTTTTCCATATGAATTTCATGATTGCTTTCTCTGTTTCTACAAGAAATGCCGTTGGGATTTTGATTGGCATTGCATTAAACCTATAGAGAACTTTTGGTAATATCGCCATTTTGATGATGTTAGTTCTGCCTATCCATGAACAGGGTATATTTTTCCATCTTCTAAGATCTTCTTCTATTTCTCTCTTTAGGGTTCTGTAGTTTTCATTGTATAAGTCTTTCACCTCTTTTGTTAGGTTGATTCCCAAGTATTTTATTTTTTTGAAGATATTTTGAATGGAGTGGTTGTAACTCATGTTTTATATTTGTCACATAACTTACACTGTACATGAAGAACACAGTTATAAACACATATCTCAATTACATTTATTTAGTTTATTTACTTTTAACAAATACTCCTAGATAACCCAGAATGACCAAAATTCCAGACAAGAATAGTCAGTATTTTTTAAGCTCTTTTATGTTTTCTTTTCTTTTTGAAAATTCAGATGAATTTGGAACTTAATCTCAGATATTTGCCTTCCAGCTAAGACTGACTGAAATTATAAACCTCCAAATGACCATGAATTTTTTTAAATTATATTTTTTCTTTTATTAGTGCATTATAGTTATTTAAATTATCTTAAAGGTGTTTGAAAGAAAACTCTTTTATATGTGCCAATCAGACATAATTTTAAGTTAGGTGCATAAATGAAAAGTAAATTTTTAGTGTTCTATAATAGCACACATAATAGTGGGTTGGGTTTGAGATAATCATACAGTTTGGAGTAAAATTTGCTTCTATTCTTCTTATCTTCCTTATATTTATTGTATTGTTATATTTGTGCTTTATAGGTATAACATGCAAGTAAAATTCACTGTAGTATATTGGCATATGTACAGAGCATAATTTGTTAAGTTTCATTCCATGGTTTCTCCCTTTTCCTGTCTCTCCTACTACTCCCAAGTCTGTACCTATACTCCATTAGCTCCCTTTTATTTTCATGGTGTCCCACCCTCTTTTTACCCCCTTACTTTCTTCTTTGCAAGAAATGACAGAAAACATCCAACCCTTAGCTTTATGAGCCTGGCTTATTTCACTTAGCACGATGTTCTCCAGTTCCATGTACTTACTGGCAAATGCCATAATTTTATTTTTCTTAATGGCTGAGTAAATTCCATGTGTCTATATACCACATTTTCTTTATCTGTTGATAAGCACCTGGGCTGGTTTCATAACTTGACTCTTATGAATTCACTGCTCTAAACATTGAGGCCCCTGTATCACTATAGTATGCTGATTTTAGTTCTTTATGGATAAATATAAATACATGAAATAGCTGCATCATGTGGTTGTTCCATTTCTAGTCTTTTGGGGATTCTCCATAGTGCTTTTCAGAGTAGATGTACTAATATATAACCCACCAACAATATATGAGTTTACACTTCCCCCCACTTCCTCCTCAGCATTTATTAATATTGTATTCCTGATGATTGCCATTCTAAATGGAGTGAGATGAAATCTCAATGTACTTTTGATTTGCATTTTCCTGATTGTTAGGAATATTGAACATTTTTACTTGTATTTTTGGCCATTTGTATTTTTTTTTTCTTTTGAGAAATGTCTGTTTACTTATTTTGCCATTTATTGATTAGGTTATTTGGGTTTTTTAGTGTTAAGTTTTTTTGAGTTATTTATATATTCTGGATATTAAGCCCTTATCAGAAGAGTAGCTGGCAAATATTTTCTTACATTCTGTAGGCTCTCTCTTTATGTTTCTTTCATTTGTTGGGCAGAAACTTTTTTAAAAATTTGTTTTAATTGGTTATTTGTGACATTTAAAGCACTTTAATACATCATCATAGGTGGAGTATAATTTCTCATTCTTTTAGTTGTACATGTTATAGAATCCCACACCATATTTTCTTTATCCATTCATCTGTTGAAAGGCACCTAGGTTGGTTCCAAGTTTAGCTATTGTGAGTTGAGCTGCTATAAACATTGGTTTGGATGCATCAATGTAATATGCTGATTTTAAGTCTTTGGGTATAAAACAAAGAGTGAGATAAGTTGTTCAAACGATGGTTCCATTCCAAATTTTCTGAGGTATCTCCATACAACTTTCCACAATGGTTGCACCAATTTTCTTTCCCACAAGGAATGTCTGATTGTAGCTTTTTCTTCACAAACCTTGCCAATGTTTATTGTTTCTTGTATTCTTGATAATTGCCATTCTGACAGAGGTGAGATAAAATCTTAGAGTATATTTGATTTGCATTTCTCTAATTGCTAAAGATGTTGAACATTTTTTTCATGTATTTGTGATTGATTGTATTTCTTCTTATGTGAAGTGTCTGTTGATTTTCTTTGCCCATTTATTGACTGGGTTATTTGTTATATTTTGGTGTTAAGTTTTTTGAATTCTTTATATATCCTGGAGATTAGTGCTCTATCTGAGGTTCATGTGGTAAAGATTTTGTCCCATTCTGTAGGCTCTCTCCTTGGGTTATTGTTTCCTTTGCTGCAAAGAAGATTTTTTGTTTGAATCCATCCCATTTGTTGATTCCTGATTTTACTTTTTGTGCTTTAGGAATCTTGGTAAGAAAGTCATTTCCTATGCTGAAATGGTGAAGATTTTCACCTACTTTTTTTTCTTTTAGGCACAGGGTTTCTATTCTATTACTTAAGTCTTTGATCCAGTTTGAGTTGAGTTTTGTTCAGGGTGAAGAATAGGAGTTTCAATTAATTTCATTTCCTTTCATGCATCTTGATTATATGCATCCCCCCTCCCAAAATTTTCGAGGTCATTGTGAATGGAATAATTTTCCTGATTTCTTTCTTATCTGGTTTATTATTCAAGTATAGGAAAGCTATTGATTTCAGTATGCTGATCTTGTATTCCGCTGATTTGATAATTTTGTTTATCAGCTCCAAAGGCTTCTGATGGAGTTTTGCACTCTTGTGGGTATAGGATCATGTCATGAACAGAAATAATTTGACTTGTCTGTTTCCTATTTGTATCTCTTTAATTTCCTTCACTGGCCACAGTGCTATGACTAGAGTTTCAAGAACTCTATTAAATAAGATTGATGAGCAGACATCTTTGTCTTGTTCCTGATTTAAAGAAAACATTTTCATAATTTTTTCATCCAGCTTGATGTTGTTGCTTTGCATTTGTCATATGTATCTTTTATAATGTTGAGGTGAATTCCTTTTATCCCTAGTTTTTCCAGAGTTTTTAATATGTATGGGTGCTATATTTTGTCAAAGGCTTTTTCTGCCTTAATTATTGCTCTTAATTCTATTTATGTGGTGAATTTCATTCATCCATTTGTGTATGTTGAACCAACTTTGCATTCCTGGAATGAAATTCACTTGATCATGGTGTATTATTTTCTTGATATGTTTTTGAATGTGTTTTTCTAATATTTTATTAAGGATTTTTGTGCTTATGTGATCATGAATATTGGTCTGTAGTTTATATCTTTTTTTTAAAGAGAGAGAGAGATGAGAGAGAGAGAGAGAGAGAGAGAGAGAGAGAGAGAGAGAGAGAGAGAGAGAGAATTTTTTTAATATTTATTTTTTAGTTTTCGGCGGACACAACATCTTTGTTTGTATGTGGTGCTAAGGTTCGAACCTGGGCCGCACACATGCCAGGCGAGCGCGCTACCACTTGAGCCACATCCCCAGCCCCTGCAGTTTATTTCCTTGATGTATTTTTGTCATGTTTTGACACCAGTATGAGATTGGCTTTATATAAAAAATTTGAGAGTGCTTCTTCCCTTCCTATTTCAAGGAATCATTAGAGGAAGTTTGGCATTATTTTTTTTGGTTTTGTTTTGTTTTTGGGTTAGTGGGTGGGTGGCCATGGATTGAAGCCTGTGTGCTTAACCACTGAGCAAATTCCCAGTCCTTTTTTTTACTTTTTATTTGGGGACAAGGTCTTGTTAAGTTGCATGCAGTCTTATTATACTCCTGATGTTGGCTTTGGACTTGCGATCCTCTTGCCTCAGCCTCCCAAGCTGCTGGGATTATATATGTGCAGTACTGCATCCAGTGAGTGTTTTCCTTTTCAGTGAAGGGGCACTAGTTCATCATTAAAAGTTTGGAAGTCTCAGCTGAGAATCCATCTGATCTTGAGCTTTCCTCTGTTGGAAAAATTTTACTTGCTGCTTCTGCCTCACTGCTTGATATTGGTAGATTTAGATTTTCTACATCTTCATGGTTCAATTTGAATAGATCATATGGGTGTAGAAGTTTGTCAATATCTTCTAGGTTTTCCTATTTATTGGAGTATATATTTTCAAAATAATTTCTAATGATTCTCTAGATTTCAGAAGTGTTTGTGGTGATATCTTCTTCTTCATTTTGAAGTTTGATGATTTGGGTCTTCTCTATCTTTTGGTTGGAGATACTCAATCTTATTTATCTTTTGAAAGAACCAACTCTGCACTTCTTTGATCTTTGGTATCTTTTTCATTATCAATTTCATTAATTTTGGCTTTGATCTTAAGAATTTTCTGTCTTCTACTGATTTTGGAATTAGTTTGTTCTTCTTTTTCTGGGGCTTTGAGATGTAAAATTATATATTTTTTAGGATCCTTCTATTTTTTTTAATGTAGGTACCCCATTTCAAAAAAAAATGGCCTGTTAAAAATTTCATCAAACTGTCTCAGACATTTTGATATGTTGTATCTCTGTTTTCATTTACTTCTAAGAATTTGTGTTTCTCCCTTGGTTTCTTCTATGATCACATTCATCATTCAAAGCTTATAATTTATCTCCAGATATTGAAATTATTTGTTTTTATCTCATTACTAATTTCTATTTTTTTCCATTATGAACTGATAGGATGCAATGAATTACCTCTGTATATTTGTAATTCCTAAGATTTATTTGGTGTCATAAAATATAGTCTATTTTTGCAAAGGATACATTTGCAGTTGAGAATAAAATAAATTTAGATATTAACGTATGAAATATTTTATAAATATCTCTTATATTCATTAGATTAATTTTTTAATTTTTTTTTTAATTTTTTAAGTTCTGAAAAGACTTTACTTGGTTTGTGTCTGGATTACCTATCTGTTTGTGTAAGAGATGTGTTGAAGTCATCCCTTATTACTGTACTAGAGTCTATTTTATTCTTTATATTAAGTAGGTCTTGTTTTATGTATGGAGCTTTACAAATTTGGTGGGCATTAGTATTTAAAATAACTACCTCTCTTTGTTGAATGATTCCCTTAACAAGTATAAAGTGACCTTCTTTTTCTCTTCTGACTAATTTGGGCTTAAAACTATTTTGCCAGATGTGAAAGTAGCTTCTCTTGCTTTTGTAAAAATTCTTTATTAAAAATATTGAGAGAGGAGGAGTCCGCCGGCTTCGTTATGGCGGCCATTCCCCCAGACTCCTGGCAGCCGCCCAACGTTTACTTGGAGACCAGCATGGGAATCATTGTCCTGGAGCTGTACTGGAAGCACGCTCCGAAGACCTGTAAGAACTTTGCTGAGTTGGCTCGTCGGGGTTACTACAATGGCACCAAATTCCACAGAATCATCAAAGATTTCATGATCCAGGGCGGTGACCCAACAGGGACAGGTCGAGGTGGTGCATCTATCTATGGCAAACAGTTTGAAGATGAACTTCATCCAGACTTGAAGTTCACTGGGGCTGGAATTCTTGCAATGGCCAATGCAGGGCCAGACACCAATGGCAGCCAGTTCTTTGTGACTCTTGCCCCCACCCAGTGGCTTGATGGCAAACACACCATTTTTGGCCGAGTGTGCCAGGGCATAGGAATGGTAAATCGAGTGGGAATGGTGGAAACAAACTCCCAGGACCGCCCTGTGGACGACGTGAAGATCATCAAGGCATACCCTTCTGGGTAGATTCGCTGCCTCGTAGGCAAAGCCAAGTCTTCTGCAGTGGCCCCATCAAACCAGCTTCCAAGTGACATGTAACTCAGCTTAATTTTGGCCTTGAATATATTGGCTCTAAGAAGCCAGGGGCCTTGGGTGAGTTAGGATCGAAGTGTACTTTAATAGAATGCTTCTCTTTTCTTCACCTAGTGCCTGGACTGACGGGGCATTCGCAGAAATGCCTCCATATGTTTATTTACAGGTTTCTGCCCCCTGTGGATGACCCATACTTCTCCTTGCTGTGCATGTCTGCTCTGATACACTTGGAACAAAATGAAGCAGGCTGTGTCATCTCACAGAGCCTAAACAAACTTGTTCTTGAAGAGATTTATATTCTGGCCTACACTACAGTCTCTGGTAGCTGACAGCCACAGAATTCAAACCGAGTAGTGTCTATCAGCCCTGTTAACCCTGCACACCCCATCTTCGTCTCCTACATTTGTTCTTCCAGGGAACGTATGCGTCTCTCTGTTTTCCCTCTCAAAACCAGAACATCAACACTGCTGTTTCTTATGCTTAAACATCCCACACAAAGCCACATTGAATTTTTGCCAAATGAAAAATGCATCCAACAATCAAGTTTCTAAGAAGGTGCCAAGTGAGGAATGATAATGTTTAATAATTGAGAAAGGAATTTATTAGAAGGAAGCTGAGGCATTGACCATTTTTTTCCCCAGAAGGAGAAGAAGTCTGTAGTGAGCACAGGACGGACCGCATTTTCCTCAGAGCAGCACCCTCAAGGAAAAGCACCGCTTATGTTTTTTAACCTAAGACTTTAGAGAAATCGGATGAGAGATTTTTGTACTTTTTTTTTTTTTAAATCTTTATGAGGTTTGGGGTAGGAGTAGGGATGAGAGGAAGTAAATACCTATGTAATACATAGAAATTTCCAAATAAAATGCTATTGGTGGTTAAAAAAAAAAAAAATATTGAAAATTTCCCACTGAGGTACCTGAAGTTCTGTATTTACTTTCTATACCAAACTATCTTTCTGTCCCTTACTGTGCCTCTTAGAAGGAGTCAAGACTAGGTAAGTTTCAGCCCAACTTTCTTTTGTTAATTTTGCCTCTCCAGCTGCTGGAGTCAATTGGATGTGCAGCCTGTTGAACCTGCTCTCAACTTCTCTGCTTATGCACAGTCAGTACAGGGGATATGGAACTTAAAGAATCTTTTACTGGGCTTTTGACCAGACCTCTTCATAGCTGGAAGTGTGCCTTTGGACCTTTGTTAGGGGTAAGTACTCTGGAGAGATTAAATCCTTGCACCCCTGGGCAGAGTAGAAATTAAGCTCACCTGGGCATCTAGGACTCTATTGTCTTTAGAGTTCTACTCAGTGTGGATTGATAGACCTCTGGGTGGATGGTGCAAGGCAGGGTTCCTGTATCCCATCTACCACCCAAATTTGGGTTTCCAAGTCTTCATCCCCAATGTAATTCCACCCACCTGATCAAATCTCCCCTTACCCTTTGCAGTTGATCATTGGTGCCACAAAGCTCTAAAGGAAATTGGATTGCACTCTTCTGTCTCTATTGTAATCAGTCTTCTTTTACCTTATGTACTCCTGCCTGCACAAGTTCCCTGATGCTTTTCTGGTTGTCATTCATGTGTCAGTGGCCTTAAAGAGCAAACCGGATACATTTTCTTCTGTATCTCTGTCCCAAATCCCCTTGGATCCACTATTCATGGGAATGCTTTGGGATTGTGATTTGAGAGCTATGCTTTAGGTCATATATAAACACTGGCTGAGACAGATGAAAACATTTGTTAAGGACTCTCAAGTTCCCATAGGAACAAGAATCAGTATAATCCCCTCAAGCTGGGTCTCCTTCTCACCTACAAAGTGAGAAACACAGAGCACATTTTGTGTGCCAATTTTTCTATTGTGTTTCTCTTTCACATTTGTTTTCCCCTTCCTTTGTAGTGACATAACACCAGTGTTGCTGCAAGGTCTTAGTGTAGTTTCTTATATCTTTTATTCACTGCACTAGAATCTCTGGGATTCTCTAAATCTTGAACATACAAATAATGATTTATAATGGTTTTCTTCATACAGTAGCTTCATTATGAAGCCTTATTTCTGTCATTCAAATTCTAAACAGCAGAGCACAAGGGAAGCTCCTCCTTCCTCTACTCTGCCATCTTGGGAGGATGGCCTCCTAAAAGTGAATATTTTAAAAAAGCCATAAAATGTAATCATGGACTCAACAATGTTAAAAATTTAAGGAAGGGGAAAATTCTGTGAAAGGGTGAAGCAGTCACTGAAACCACCACTAAAATTATTCCTAGAGTGCTGGCTGTGGTGGTGTGTGCTTGTCATTCCAGAGACTGAGAAGGTGAAGGTTGGAGTATTGCAAGTTTGAAGCCAGCCTCAACTAAATAAGGCCCTAAGCAACTTAGTGAGAGCCTATCTCAAAATAAAATTAAAAATGCCTAGACATTAAACTCAGTGGTACAGTGTCCCTGGCAACAAAAGTTTAAAAAATATGCCTAAGAATTTAAGAGGCAATTTTTTTAAAAACTTTTTTTTTTTGTCACTGGTGATGGGTCAAACATCTACCAGTGATGAGAGAGACTCTCTTTCTTCAAGTTCTTCTGTATCATTGCCTTCATATGAATTCCATAAAGGCTGGAGAAAAGACAGTTAGTCAAAAGTGCAAATTTCAGAGTTTTTTACCCAAACATAAATTTTGAATTCAGTCTACTGTCCAAAGATTTCAGAGCACTGAAAATATAAAATTAGATATCTGGTGGTTCTGAAATATCTATCCATCTATAGAACAAAATAAAACCCACAGTTCCTTTTGGAGTTCCTTTACTTGGATGCAGATCTTCAGGATGGAAATGTCTTTCAATATCCCAAGCTTTTAATTGCCAGTAATCAAGACAGAAATACTATTTTTAAATCTTTCAGACCCTTTCTGAGACTTCTTGTGGTCAGGTCTCCCTGGTTAGCCTCCTCTTCAGGTATCTTTTTAACCTCCCAGATCCCAGGACAAAGGCACAATGCTCTAGATCTGTGGCTCACACTTGCATGCTTCTCTGACCTTCCCAGTCTTTCTGTAGATTGTCATAACCCTATTAGCCCACTCATGGGCCCAGCACTACTCACTGATCTGTGGATACTTCCAAGCAACAGGCTCCAAGTGGCCACTAAGTATTCCCAAAATGACAATGGTACAAGGCCACTGAATCAGGCTCTGAAATGGTACTTTCCCTTATCATCTCAGGGCCTGGCATCCTGGAAAATTGCCATTGTTCTCTGCCTCATTCCTTGTGAGTCCAGTAGCAAAATCCTGGGAGCCTCTGAGGGAATTCTCCCCTTTAAGTTACCAATTTTATAACCAAAAAAAAAAAAAAAATGGGTCCTCATCTTTGTGTATGCAAAACCAAAAAGCCAAACAATGGATAAAGATTTACTATGTTCAACAGGTAAGGAGAGCACTAAGCTTATTTGCAAAACAATGCTCTGCTCAACAAAGAAAGTGTGGGATTTTGTTTGTACAGCCTACACAGATGCATATGGAAAATCATGTGGCAATTTCTGTTAGTCAGCTTTCCATTAGCTTTCACATAACTATGAGCCTCCCATTGTAACAGGGTAATGGTGGAGAAAAGCTGCTCAGCTCATGACAGCTGAAAAGCAGAGAGAGTCAGAAGGGGCCAGAAACAAGACATACCCTGTGAGGACAGGCCTCTACTGACAAACCTCCTCCTATGAGGTCCCAGCTCCAAAGTTTCCAACACCTCCCAAGAGTGCCATCAGTGGTGGAGAAAACCTTCAACCATTGAGACACTAGGGGACATTCCAGATCCAAACTCTAACAAGGGAGGACACATTTGTGAGCATGTTCAGTTAAGGGTCACAGATAATAGGTTCCATAAGGAAAAATGGTGGACACAAAACACTTCTTGGCATGCTGAGTTCAATTTTATGAGAGAATATTTATTCTCATGTGTTTCATATGAGTTTCCAAAGAGTGTTGGCTGAAATAAATAGAAAGAGGATAGTTAGACTGATAGTCCTTCAAAAGTTCAGAAGCTTTCTCCATCCTAAGGATAAAAATTTGCCCCTACAGATGCCTGCCTCACTTGGTGAATAATAGGAAGAAATATCATCAAGAAAGTGAATATGAAACCTTGGACCCTGTTTCCCACCCTGGACACAACAATTCCCCCAAACCTGGACAGATTCCTTTTGGGAGACACTCAGAGACTGGCTGAGGAGCTTCTTCCTACACCCCATGTAAGTGCAAAGCCAACCATATTAAAGCCAGTAGAAAAAGATTCACACCCTGAGTTCAAAGCTCTTTTTTTTCTCCCCTTCTTCCAAATCGCAGGCAATAATTTTATTTTCCACCCCTTGTTTCATATCTTTACAACTCACTATGAAGTTAGATGAAATCACTAACCTTTTCCTTATATACCCACCACTTCCAGGCTAAGAGAAAGGTCTCAATTATTAGGCAGTTATAAAAGTTTAAAGCATAGACTAGCTGTGGTGGAAAACATGCAAAGACCCTCAAATGGAAATCTTCTAAAAAATCACACTTTCTTAGATTCACAGGATGGAAACTCAGTAACCTTAGTACCAAGAAAATATATTCACAACCCATGTTCCAGAGATGACCTTCTCAAATGTAATGAAATATCATGGTGCTCACCTACTAGAGAATGATATAATAGTCCCTCAACGTATGTTATAAACCAGGTGTGGCAGCACTTGATTACAATTCATTTCCTTAAGAAGCTGAGACAAAATTATCAGAAGTTCAAGACCAGTCAGGGCAACACAGTGATAAAATGGCCAAGGTAGGGGTATGGATTACTGGTTAAAAGCTTGCCTCACAAGTATAATGCTCTTGGGCTTGATCCCCAGAATCACTACAAAAAAGAAACCCTTAAAGTGATAAAAATTTAATTTAAAAAATGGAGAAAAGCAGGACAAACTAGGAAACTTTTAGCAGAAACACTGGCATTTAACGAGAAAAATAACTCAAATGAGCAACATAGCAATTTTGTACTTTAAGTCATTAGAAAATGATGAACAACCTAAACATAAATTAGCAAATGGAAGAAAATAACATAGAGTAGAAATAAAGTCAAAAGTTGGAGTACAATACAAAAAAAAAAAAACAATCAAAAAAAAAAGAGCTGGATATTTTAAGAGATTAAAAAATTGAAAATTCCTTAGTTACATTAACTAAGAAAAAAGGAGAATGCTCAAATAATTAAAGTCAGAAATTGATGATATGTTAAAACTTCTGTCACAAAGATGAGAAACATTAAAGAAATTACTATGAGCAATTTTATGTCAGTAAAATGGATACCACAGAAGTTAATATTCTCTAAGAAACATAGCATGCAAAGACTAAATATGTGAAAAAATAAAAAATCTGCACAGGCCCTTAAATTTTGAAGAGATTTCTGTCAATGGTCAATAACCACCAAAGAAAGAAAATCCCTGGGTGTCCAGTGTTTCACTGGACCATTCTGCCATACATTTTTTTTATAATGCCATATGTTGTTTTCAACCTCTAAAATATATATATATCAGGAAGGAATACTTCCAAACTCACTCTACAAGGTCACAATTACCCAGATCTCAGAGCCAGACAGACACTACAAGAAAAGAAAAGTATAGGCCAACAAATTTTGAAAAATCTGGTGAGAAAATCATCATCAAAATTCTAAGAAACTGAACTCAATAATACATTGTTAAAATTATAGGTCTGGGGATATAACTCAGTAAAAGGATATTCACCTAACTTGCATGAGGTGCTAGGTTTGATCCTCAACAGCACACACACACACACACACACACACACAAAGAAAAAAAAAAGAAATAAAACAATTCTATACCATGTTCAAGCAGAACTTACTCTTGAAATAAAAAGCTGCTTCAACATATGAAAAATCAATACAGTGTACTACATTCATAGGAGGAACAACAGAAACCACAAGATTATTTCAGCTGATGCCAGAGGGAAAAGCACTTGACAAAATTCAACACTAATTCATGATAAAAACAATTAACAGACAAGGAGTAGAAGGAAACAGTCTCAGCACAATGAAAACCATATAATAAAAGGCTACAGCTGAAGCCAAGCTTAACAGTGAAAGACTGGAGGCCTCTCCTTTCAGATCACAAAGGTAGCAAAGATGTACAGTATTGCCCTTTCTATTAAATGTGTACTAAAAGTTCTATGAGCAAGTAGGCAAGAGAAAGAAATAACAGACAACTAAATTAGAATAGAAGTAGTAAAATTCTATGTTCATGATGATGACATGATTGCACAGGCTAAAAAAAACCATAAATATTCCACACAAAACTGTCATAACTAATTTAAAAATTCATCAGAATTACAGGATAAAAAAATAATTATGATTGTACTTATACTAATAAACAATAAAAAAGAGAAATAAAGAAATAAATCTCATTACAAAAGCATCAAAAAGAATAAAATACTTTAAAAACTTACAAGAAGATAACAAGATTCAAATATTCAAAATTTCAGAACATTGTTGAAAGCAATTGAATGAGACACAAATAAGTATAAGGTATCTTGTGCTCAAAGACTGAAAGACTTCGTATTGATAATATTTCCATATAGCTCACAGTGCTGTACAGAGTCAGTGCAATCCTTATCAAAATCCCAGTTTCATTTTTGTCTAAATAGGAAAAAAATACGTGGAATTTCAAGATATTATGAATTGACAAAACAATCTTGAAAAGGAAGAACTAAGAGATGTCACAAATTCTAACTTCAACACTTGCAATTCCACAGTAACTAAAAGTGTGGTACTGGCATGAATACCAACACACAGACCAATGAAACAGAACAGTCAGAAAGAAATAAACTGATTTGTATATGGGGAAATGGTCTTCAACAAGGGTGTCAAATTATACAATGGAGAAAGTACAGCATCTTCAAATAGTAAAGGAAAACTTATTGTTCACATTGAAAGAATGAAGTTAGATCCTTACATCACACCATATGTAAAAATTAACTTGAAGTAGAGAATAAACATAAACTAAGGCCTGAAGCTATGTAAATTTTATAAGAAATTATAACTTCATGCTTTGGTCATGGTCTCTAAGATTGACACTAAAAACATGGGCAACAAAAGAAAGACAAGGCAAATATGACTACATCACACATGAAAATGTAGGGCTAGGGATTGTGCCCATTAGGAAGTATGAGCATATCATGTATAAAAGCATGGGTTCGAGCCCTGGTAAATACACAAACAAACACACACACACACACACACACACACACACACACACACACACACACTACTCATTCTGTTTCTCTGGTTGAACCATTATTTATACATATTTTTCTGTCTCTTCTGGGCAAAAGCTTTTGGGTTTGACACAGGATAGTTACACAAAATTTATGTCAAAATATGACTTTGCTATTGTCTTTATTTGAAGAATTTGCACTTATTTGAAGTATAGATTCAGAAGATATATTTGAGTGTCAAGTTGACATGACAGTCACACCTTTGTTTTTGTAGATATGCTACAGAAGCAAGCACAAACAGC
The DNA here is from genome assembly GCF_021218885.2 of Marmota monax. Classification (NCBI taxonomy): domain Eukaryota; kingdom Metazoa; phylum Chordata; class Mammalia; order Rodentia; family Sciuridae; genus Marmota; species Marmota monax. The sequence continues at coordinate 17,245 of NW_026694677.1, read as the reverse complement.
ATTGTTTCAAAGCAATGTTTGGATTAAAACTTCTACCAAGAAATAATTTCACTTGTCTACTGCTAGAAGGAAAACAATGTGTGCTTTTGGTACAACTAATAAGTTTGAGATATTTAATATGACAGAGAAAATAAGACAAATATTGGGGGTTGACTAATGTCATCTACAGCTAAACACAATAAGCTACATTAATTAGCTCTTGTTGATTGTGTTGCATGTGTCTGTGTATGGTTCATGTGGTAGTACTACAAAGAAACAAAACCAAAAAAAAAAAAAAAAACAGGATTGACCTAAATGAACATAGTTTTGGATAAAGAAATAATAGCCCCTGGGCCCACAGAATCCTACCCAGATAACAAAATACCAAAACATGCATGGCCTCTAGTGCTCCTACAAATGAGACCATGAATGGTAAGGAAAACCAAGACTTTAGGTTGAGTGCCTCACTCATGGAGCAGAAATTAACCAGAACAGAGGAAAACACATCTGAAGTTAAAGGATGCTGAAAATATATCCCCAACAATATCCTGGTATTATATTAGTGCTCTATCCTATCCTTTTGTCCCATAATAGATTATTTTTTTTTAGTGGCACAGTTTCTGTTCCTACTATATAATGCTAGAGTGTTTTACTCATAATTATGTTCTTAGATATAGGAGAAGAAGAGGTTTGTGTGAATTTTCAAGAAGATTGAAAGTGTTATAGAAATTTGAGCCCAAACTATTTGGAACAGTCTTTCCTACTCTTCCAGACAAAGATGCACAAGATTAATTTTTGTACTTAAGAGACTGCCACAGTTTGGATCTTGAGAGTCCCCCAAAGGCCCATGTGTTCAAGGCTTGGTCCCCAGTGTGGTGCTTTTGGGAGAAGATGAAACTTTCAGAGGTGGGGCCTAGAGGAGAGTCTTTGGGTCATTGGAAGATTTTGTTCAACACATGCTCTCACCATGAAGTGCTGCCTCTCTACAGGCCCAAAAGTTATGGGGCCAAGTGATCACGGAGTGAAATCTCCAAAAGTGTGAGCCATATAAACCCTTTCTCTTTATAATTTGATTATCTCAGGTATCTGTTATAGTGACAGAAAGCTGACAGAACATTGATGAAAATTAATAATCCTGACTGAATAGATGGACCATGATCATTTTGATGAGTACAAAATGTTTATTGTCTATCTTCATAGGGCCAGTCTGGTCAGACTATGTCTTTCAAGAATTGTAGACTTTACAGCTTTGAATTTAAGCTTTTTTCTGTGACTTTAATCAGCCAGTGAAATATCAGTAGGTAACATTATGTATAATAATGGAAAAATTTACCTTTTATTTGGGACTTTTTTTTCTTTTTACAAATACAAATTGTATTGGATTTGTGAACTGAAATATAATGTCTGGAGTTCATTCATTATTATGGTACTATTTAGGCAAAAATGATGGATCTACAAATTGCTGTTATATTTTAAAATTCTATCATACAATTGCATCTTTGAAAGTATTTCTCAAATTTCCAGACATACATTTATTATAATTGCATCTTATAACTCTGTTTTCAACTGAAGTAAGCTTTCTGTGAAACCTGAAAGAAAACAAAAACATTTCCTAATTGAAATATTCCAAGAGGCTTGTTCTCCTCTCAGCCTCAAAAATAAACATGTCAGATGCAAGATCCACTCCACATCCAGAATCATGGGGAGGTACTTCTCAGGTAAGTACATGATGTTGAGAAACTGACTTAGGGATTTTGAAATAAAATGTTTGGGAAGCCATTAATTTGGCCTAGACTCCTGCATGGATTCAATAGACCAAATCAACATGGAGTTCCATTCCATCACAGTAGCTGAGTGCTATAGATCTCATATGGCCCTAAAGGCTATATGATGCAGGCCTGATGGCAGCCTCTGGTATTACTGGGAGGTGATAGAAACTTTATGAGGCAGAACCTCATTGTAGCATGTTAGGTTTTTGAGCACATGTTCTTGAAGGGGATGTTGGGATCCTGACCTTTCTTCTCTGGTCTCTTTTGCTTCCTGGCAACAATTATGTGAGAAATTTTCTACAATCACATGCTTCCCACCATGATATTCAGCCTAAACACAGACCCAAAGTGATGAGGCCAAGAGATCATGGACTGAAACCACTGAAACTCCTTTGAAGTTGCTTAAACTCAGGTTTTTGTTACAACAATGGAAAGCTAACACTGAATTTCAGTTCATGTGGGACAGTTTTGAACCACTTAAGCTGTAGCCAAATAAATTTCCTCTATACCTCACTTCTATTTTCTACACAAGCTACCCAATTATGTTGTTGGTCACAGTTCATGGTACCTCTTCTGAATCTTAGGACTGTTTGGAGCTACCAATGAATTATTGCTTTAAACTCTATAGCCATTTTGGGTTTCCCTCAGTACAACAGTGCTGAAAGACATGACCAGTTGCAGGTGGCCACTGTTAATGGTGAAGATTCCATGCATGGCATGAGATTTATGGGTTTGATTATTTTGTATTCAGATGCCTGCTGCTCTGCAGTGAAAGAAATATTGGCACAGTTCAATAGTCTTGAGGTGCCAGCTGTCCAGAGGAAGAAGAATATATCACATAAATATAAAAGTCCCAATTTGCCTGTTGCTGCCCACTATTTTTTTTTTACCTTGAAGAAACTTTTCTGATAACATGTCCCATTGATGTTCTTCCCCTTAAATAAACCATACAGAGCCCTACTCTTTCTTAGAGATTGGACTCATCAGATCTGATCCACTCACCAGGCACCCACTGTATTTCCTTGCATTTTGTCATTATTTCTAAATATTATTTTAGACTTCTAATTTCCTAGCAAGCTCACTCCTCCATGTGGTTATATGATCCCTCATTTTTTCAGGACCCAGTGACAATTTGGTGCCTGAACAGGGATCTGTCCTTGAAGCTTTCAGAATGAGAAATTTCAGATGAGCTTGCCACTCCTCATAAAAGGGATGCCACATCACTTTTGAAATATAGAGACTGGTGGAGTAAATTGCTTAGTCAGCCTGTTATAAAACTTGCAATATTTTCTGAAACTATAACTATGAAAACAAAGTTCTTTTATGTTTAGGATGAAGAATCACAGTTGTTGCAGCTTTTAGAATTTGCTTTTCAAACTTGTCTTTGTTTCTTTAAGAAACGAGCAGTAGACAGATGTAGATTCTTGGGAGGCACTTGGTACCACTGACCAAGTGACTGGACAAAATACACATGGGAGAGTTTATGTTGTGGTTTAGAAACTATCTTCACTCACCTTGTAATAGCATACAATGTTTGGTTTCTATTTCAGTTTCTGATTTTAAAGGCTACAAAATGTTAGCTAAGGTTCTTCAGCCTCTGGCATTTTCTCTAGCCCCTCTCCTTCTCAGCAACAGTCTTTGTCTTCTGAGATTTGTCAGGAGAAAGAGGAGTAAAAAGATAAAATTTGGGCAATTTTTTTTAGAAAAGAACTTTTCAACCTTTCTTGAGATAAAACCCCAGAAGGAAATATTTTAATGGTGATTTGGCCAGAAACTGCTGGGTGCTGCCTGTTTGTAAAAACAAACCAGAGGGCTGGGATTGTGGCTCAGTGGTAGAGTGCTTGCCTGGCATGTGTGAGGCCCTGGGTTTGATTCTCAGCACCACATACAAATAAATAAAATAAAGGTCCATCATTATCATCATCATCAACAACAACAACAAAAAGCAACCAGAGCTTCTGCCTTGATTCTGCAGAATTGACAACCATGCTGGTTTGTTAATAAGCCCCTCTCTAATTCTACAGTTTCAGGAGAGAGAAATGGAAAGATTCTAAATGTAAAAGTTTGTTTTTTTTTTTTTAAACAAAAATTTGTATAGCGTTTTGCATTCTTTGGATGTCTGGTCTTCTAAAATTATTGTATTTTTCTAATCAGTTTTATTTTATCTAACTGTGGAGGTGTTTTGCACTCTCTTTGTTTAAAGTCCAATTTCAAGAGAGGATGATGCTGCAAGTGTGTCTGGCAGTCGTGGGGACAAAGCTGGCAAACCTGAAATCGTATTTCAGTGTTTCCATGATTGCCAGATTTCAAACCTGACATTTCCATCTGTACAATTTAATTCTATTTTAAGGTCATAATGTAAAAGTCTGATTGGCTTTATTTTAATTTCTAAATCAAAGAAAAGCATTGATAAAAATCTATACCATTACTTCCAACCTATGGATCTCTACCTGAAAAAGTTATAATTAAAATTTAAAAAAAATGTATCCAAATATATTTTAATTAATTCAAGTAACTTACAAATAATTTCCCTTTAACATGGGTAAACAGATAAATGTAAATATGGCTTTAACATTAATGACTCAGAAGTTTTTTTCCAGGTAGTCAGATAATTAATAAACTGCTGATTAATGTGAAATGTCTAAAATATACTATACATTGCATCTAACAATTTTCTTCAACAGGAAAGAGATGATTAATATTATCTACCTTTGTTTGATGTCTTGACTTTTATTTTTTAAGAATAAGATAAATTTAAGATAAATGGGATTAATTTTACATGTTTTTATTAAAGAAGATACTTATTAATTTACAAAGTTAAAGTGCTAAATATCATCTATAAATATAGAAATATCAAACAATCTTAACTAAAAGATATTTAAATGTTACAATGTTTATAATTATAATAATGGTCTAAAATTCTTTTGTTCCTTAGGTTTTCACTGATAAAGGATTTGCTGGGAATTCAGCTTCTGTAAGGTGTGATTTATGGACAAGGATCTAAGAAATTTTTCTACTGGTAAAGTAAAACTCTGTGAATGTCTGGGTGAATTAAAACAAAATTGGGACAAAACAAATTTCAAACAGTGTGCATGTAATTATATTGCTTATACATAATTAGCACAATCACCTAAAGTTGTTTAAGCCTTTTTCCTCTTTTAAAAAGACAAGTTTTTCCTCATTTTTACATGTATTGATAGGCTCTTTTCTCAGACCCCTGTTAACTGGGGCTTTTAAAAATGATAGAAGAGAGAAATGCTAAAGCAATAATATACTTGCATTCTAATAAAATAGCTTTTAATGTGTATTAAGTTTCATTAATAACACACACAAAATACTAGTCTTAAAGGAATTAAGGTTTGTACAATCTTGGTTAAACAGTAACTGTTATTTTAAAGTATCTCATTACATTCCAGTTTTCAAATTGAAAGATATGGAAAATAGGCCTCAGAATATTTCCTTAATCTACAGCTGTTTCTGCACTGGCCTTGTTTATGGTAATTGGAGCTTTTGTTAACTGTGAGGGAAGGCAGAAAATAAAAATGACAGAACACAAAAGAACTTGCACCTGACTCGCCCTTAACTCCCTACCCTAATGGATCTGCTGATCCCAAAGCTTAGTAAACCTTAGGAACCTCCCTACCTGACCTTCTTTCCCACCCTAATGGATCAGTTGACCCTAATAAACCCCAGGAATTACCTTTCTGCCCCACCCAAAATGAGGCCTGTAAAATTCAGTCCCTTGTCTTGTCGCAGTTGGTTTTTTTCTGGCCAGAAGTTGAGCTTTGGGTGTTTGATTGACTCCTTGCTGAATAAAGAGCTTTCTGATCCCAGATTGGCTTCTTGTCTCCATTCTTTGTCCTTACAGTTTCTGGTTCACTTACTGGGAATCCACCAAAAGACTCTTTGTTCTTACACAAATTTTTCTTTAAAAGCTAAACTTAGTTAATATAAAAACAGAAGTGCAATTGTGATACTTTGATTGACTTCTAATTTACTAAATAAGTTTTTATTTCCCAAGTATATGTCTTTAAGCCATAAGATTGGTAAGAACATTCTGCTAAGCTGATGTTTCCAATCTAAAGTTTCCTACAACAGTGCTTTCTTACAAACTTATATAAAATAACAAATTAATTAGAGGTTTAATTATGTCATTTAATATTTTGTGATTCAATAACTTATAAAATTTTATTACTATCTACCATGAAAAATAAACTTTGTAAGCACAAAGGGGATTCCAGTGAGTTCCCAGTTAGGGAAGTAGAAAATGTAACCACAAAGAGTGGAAGCAGGAAGCCCAACTGGGATCAGCAAGCTCTTCTTTATTTAGCGGAAGCATCAATCAAACACCCTGGCTCATCTCTGGAGCAGAACTGGGCCAACACAAGATTTCTGAGTTTTCCTACATTATCGCCTCAATTCTCAGTCAGAGGTAATAGCAGGGAACATATCATGGGGTCACTTATGTAACCCCTATTGTGGGAGGATGACTTTGCAGAGACCCGAAAAAACCTGGACACCTATATGGGCCATGCTGGCCACCAACCTCTTCCAGCTAGACACCTAAGACAGAGTGCAGAGCTGCCTCCCTCTAGTTCAAGATACTTTTGACAAAAACCCACCCTGACACACAGAGATCCCCTGCTAAAAACTGTTGAGGTCCACAGACAAGTCAGGATGGCACCTGGCACTTTGCCAGGAGGAGTGGTTTTAGAAGTAATGCCAGCAAGCCATTAAGATGATGGAGATTCCTTAATGACTGACTGATATATCTAGATAATGTTAATTGAAACAAGCTGTGTATAATGAGTTGGGTATAAATACCTCTGCTGTCTGTAGTAAAGTGGCTCCTACTGTATTGACCTTCACAAGCTGCTTGTCACCCCCCAGGGTTTTTTGCCCAGCCAGACTGAGGCAAATGGTGGCCTGTACTGGGAGCCCTGGGATGCTTGGGGGTGAGCGACAAGGTAGGCTGCCTGTCCCTGGAGATAGATGGGACAGGAGCAAAGCTACTCATCCCTGGAAGCAGATAGGGCAAGAGGAAGGATGGCCATCTCAGGAAAATGGAGAGGACTGATACAGTATGTTTGTGTCTTGTTTTGTCTTGGTGTGTTGTATTGTCTTTGTTACAAAAATATGGAAGGGGTGTTAAGTAAATTGGTAAGGGAAGGAGTCACTCCAGTGGAACCAAGAACAGTTAGGGCATACATTGATAAAAGCCCAGAAACTCTAGTCAGAAAGAGGAAGAAAGTTCAGAGGAGGAAGGACTATCAGGGAAAACAGTTGCAACAAAAGGCTACTATTAAATACTTTTCATCACCAGAGGGTGCCTGAAGCAGTGCAGTGGCTGCGCTGCTTCCACGACAGGCTCACGGATGCAGTGGGGACTTTCCAGCCAGTGGCCCTTTCCTGCCCCCCACCATGGGACTGCCGGAGGACACTTCAGCTGGCAGTGGAGGATGTGCCCGGTGCCCCTGAAGTTTGGTCATTTCCAATGTAAATAACTACAATTGTTCTCTCATACCTGGAGGCTAATGAATAATGAGCACCAATAAGGCCTATTTCAAATGTAATAAACCTTGAGATAATGTACTAAATTATTCAGAAGGTTGTTTTCTTAGTGCCTGCTGGAATGCTACAGGATTTTGTTTGGCCGTCATTGCTGGAGTTCCTGCCTTTGTCCCAGTGCCGGTGAGGACGAGGGTGGAGGGATTTCCAGTGTTGCTGAGAACTGGATGAGACTTCAGATCATCATAGCTATTGCTGTTTCTGCTGCTACAGCTTAAGCTAGCTGCCTGCAGAACTTACCTGGACTGTGAACTTACCTGGACTGTGATTTAATTAATCTATTGAGCTTTGAACTTACCTGAACTGTGAACTTACCTGGACTGTGATGTAATCTATTGAGACAACAAATTATAATGGTGCCAGGGTATCTTTGCTGATGGTGTCATCTGTGGTACAATTTTTCCAAGGGCTTCTTACTTGGAGCTGTCAATTGACTTGGTATCGTGGCATTTTGTATCCTCCCCTTCTGCTTGTAGCAGATTATTTATGATATTTGTGTAAAAACCACTATGGTTGTTATCCACAAGTGTGGCTGAGTATGTTGGGTGGGTAGTCAAAGATGGGTAAGATCTAATTACAATGGCACCAACCTAAGACAGGAGGCTGATGATTTGAGATCAGACCATCCAATGATGGGTAAGGACCATATGTAGTATTAGACAACCTAAAACAGGCAAGATCCCTAAGCCACATACTTGTTGTTTAATTAAACAAAAGGGGGAGATTTTGAGGGCCACAGGAAAGTCAGAATGGCACCTGGCACTTTGCCAGGAGGAGTGGTTTGAGAAGTAATGCCAGCGAGCCATTAAGATGATGGAGATTCCTTAATGACTGAGTAAAGTATCTAGAGGATGTTAATTGAAACAAGCTGTGTATAATGAGTTGGGTATAAATACCTCTGCTGTCTGTAATAAAGTGGCTCCTGCTCTATCAACTTTCACAAGTTGCTTGTCACCCCCTGGTTATTTTGCCCAGCCAGACTGTGGCAGGAAACGGGCCCTGAGCTTTAGCACTGCCCCTGCCTCAGGAACCACTTCCCAGCAGAATCCCAGGGCCTGTCACAGATGCTGACCTGAAAAACCAACCTGTGCAAAAGAACATGCATGTTACAAACATCAAACATGGAAATAACACACCACTACACATGTTCTAAGTAGGAAAACTAACAGGATATTTGGAACAACTTTATGACACTAGATTTGACATTTTTTTCACAAATATATTCTTGAAATAATTCAACTTTCTCAAAATGGCTCAAGGAGAACCAGGTGTAATCATTGAAAATATGAAATCAATAGCAAAAATCTTCCTACAAAGGTCAGACTCAGTCACTGGAAAATCCAAAAATTTAATAGTGGTAGTTTTGCACAAGATTTTAGAAAATACTAAGAAAGGTAACATACCTGATTCACACTAAGGCTAAGTTAGCATGACCCAAATCCCTGAACATAGTGACAGCAAAAACCTGAGTTTGAGGTAATTCCTGAAACAGGTGCAAAAATTTTAATAGAAATATTAAGGACCGTAACCTAGCAGCACATAAATAGGATACATGTATCATGACCTACCTGGGTTTCTCCAAGAACACTTTGATCTTTAAGAAAAATCTATGCAAATCAATATATGACTAGGTTATATTCTTGAATAAATGAAAATTGTGTTTTAAAATTTAAAATCTATAGGGAGGGAAGGTACAAAGAACTTCAGTTAAGAATTTCTCATAATATTAGAGAAAAAATATCTTTTCCTCCATGTTCAAATGTAACCATCACTAGTTTAGTGTATATAAGTCCAGTCCATGTTTTTGTATTTTTACTGGGTGAATGCATATGTGTGAATCCTGTATAATTATTATTGTTTCAACCCCTATTTCATTTTTACAGTCATCATACTATAAAACTGGTTTGGAAACATCATATTTCACCACAAGTGTCATATAGCACACCGTCATAATAATGTAGTACTAGTATATTATTTTTAAGTATGCTCTGCTTGTAGCTTAGATCATAAATGTCCCTTAAAGCTACATGGGGCAAAGGTTTAGTCACTACTGTGGTGACACTTGGACATGGTTGTATATTTAAAAGGTTGGGCCTAGTAGGACATCTTTAGGTCATTGCAGACAGACTTTCAAGCAGATTGTAGGGCCCTGGCCCCTCCTTCTTTCTTCCCCCAACTTCCGGGTCATGTGGTTGACAGTTTTAATCTACCTTGATGTGCTGTCTCCCCTTGGGCCCAAAGCAAGGGGACAACTTACTAGGAACTGAAACCTCCAAAAACATATACCAAGCCTGTAGTGATGGACAACAGCTATAATCCCAGCAACACAGGAGGCTGAGGCAGGAGGGTGACAAATTCAATGCCTATCTGAGCAATTTAGTGAAAACATGTCTCAGAAAATAAAAATGGCTGATAATGTAGCACAGTGGAGAGGACCACTGGATTCAACCCCTAAACCACAAAAAATAAAGAAAGAAAATAAAGAAAAATAAGACTTCTCTCAGGTATTAATTATAGTGCTGGAAAGCTGACCAAAACAGAGAACTTGATTACTTCATGAGCCTTTTTATCTGGGGATTCAGTGTTCTGCAAGAAGAGATAAAAAGGTTTCTTAAAAACATCAAAGAGTAGAATTGCTAGGCATCTTCAAGTTCAATAAACATTACAACAGACTGTCCAAAGTGATTGTGCAAACTTTTTTTCATTTTTCATGTTAGAGAGTTGCTATTTCCCCACCTGCTTTCAATCTCATTATAGGAAGAAAGATATTTAAAAAAATAATATTTGTATGTTACACACCTTGGAAATTCATGGAAAACATGCTTTACTGTGCAATATAATTAGTATTCATAATTTCAAAATCAGAAAAATAGGAGACACATGACAAACACAGCATATGAGACTCTTCACAATGGTTCCAACAGGGTGTGCAAGGTGCAAGGACCACAAGTGCAAGTTTTCTTCACTACTCCAGGTGTTGGTTAAATGATCATAATCAGTATACACTGTTTTATAATTAAATATTGTCAGAGAAAATTGGAAAGAGCTACCAAAGAGAGCTCTAGCCTTGTTCTGCTTGTACACAAACTCCTCAGTAATCAACTGGGGAATTCAGGAGGAGTTGCTCCTCTCTTCCACTGGCACTGTGTAAATGGTGCCCCATTGGCCTGAGGGATGTATTCTGCAGAGCTGTGTTGGCAGGTGTTGTGAGAGAGACAGGAAACTCTCTGGAATACTTTAAAGTGTTCTAAGTCATAAAGCCCAAAACTATGAAAATGTTTTCAAAAGTGGGATTTTCCCAGATACCTCCCACTTTGAAGTCCTGTGTCAAAAACTCAAACCAACAGTATCCAAATATTCAACTGGGCACCCTTTAGATGTTTTTGACCCACATGCCCAGGTGACTGTCAAAACACTCTGGATTCCCAAAGAGGGGTTCTCAGGCCAATGATAGTGCCTCAGGGATTCTTGTGATTGTAGAAGCTGGAGCTGTGATTTCAGTGGAAGCCCTGCCTTCAGGGTGGAATATTCAGGTAGAATTGTGCCTTTTAGGTGGATGGAAGTGTCCATCTAAATAAAGGTTAAAGAAAGATTCTGCCAAGAATGGGAATTGGAAATGGAATGACACTTCAATAGGCATATGCCTGCCACAGTACACTCCAGGCACATTAACTATGAGCACAGTGGGAGATTTTAGGGCTGGGGGAGACTTTTAAAGGCAAAAGTAAAAAAAAAAAAAGAAGTAAGACAGATATTTCCAAGTAATAAGTCTTGGCAATAATTGTTCATAAGAAGAGTGATTTGAGTCCAAAATTAAATAGACAATGCCTGGGCAAACATCCTTACATAAGTTTGTTCTTAGAAGGCTGAATTCTAGCAGAATATTGAGAATTCTTATCAGGCAATAACAGGTGGGATGGCTTCCTTCATAACATGCTAGATTTATTTTGATTGACACATAAGCAAATCCATTTTGATACCGATGATGCTGATTACTTTCAGAGAGTCCAGGCTGTCCTGGAAGGCTATGCTGTGTCCTGAAGATGCTGTCCTGGTCTATAGAGGAGAGCAACAGCCTGTGGACCCCTCCATACAAAGGTACACTAGAGGGTGTTACTTCCAAGGGTGAGTTAACGTGTGAGGCAGGGCTGTGATAAATGTGTCTACCTAAAGCACACACTGGTTTTAATGTGGCAAGTGCTGTTTTCTTGCTTGTTGGTTTGGAAGTGCCTGCATATGTCCAACTTTCTCCAGTGTACTAGAAGGTAGGAACAATCAGAGATCTACCACTGGTGGGTACTGCTGTCCCATCACAGACACTGACAATTTAGGAAGGTGTGTGTGTGTGTGTGTGTGTGTGTGTGTCTGTGTGTGTGTGTCTGTTTATGTTTGCTGGGGGGCTGGGGATTATATGAAGAATTTGGGGAGTTTGGTATTTTTAAATATTTTTGTCTGTTTATTTTTGTTGTTGTTTTAGGGGTTGTTTTTTGTATTTTATGTTTTTTTGTTTGTTTTGCTTTGCTTTTTGGTATTTTTCATGGAGATATCCTGAACTCAGCATCTTTTATTTTTTTAAGTATTTTTAGTTGTAGATGGATACAATATCTTTATTACATTTATGTATTATTATATGATACTGAGGATTGAACCCAGTGCCTCACACAGGCTAGGCAAGCACTTTGCCACTGAGCCCCAGCCACATCCCCCTGAACTTAGCATCCATATGTACAAAGCCTTTGTGGTTGAATACAGAATGTCCTAGGATGATAACTCTCTAAAATTGAATGCCATGTTCTCCAGTTATAATTTAAGCCCAGTCATAGCCCTCTTCATACCCCTCATACCAGAACTGCTGGGTTGGGGACCTGGGATGCTCTGTAGCATGATGCTATTCATCATGCCCTAATAGCACTGACAGAGAACTGACCTCCATTTGTGGAGGAGATATAAACTGCATCTCAGAGATCAGGGTCTCTCCATTCCTCTTACAATGTGCATCCTGCTGTTGTAGAGGGAGGGCACCTAATGCCCTAAGTCCCCATGATTCTGGTACATTAGAATTGGGTCCTGAAATGGCAGCTTCACTTGGTAATTCTGGGGCTGTTGCAGCTGTGGATTATAATATCCCCAGTCACTCTACTGCTGTCATTTACACAGACCAGAGAGCTGCTAGTCCTCCTGTTGGTGCATCTTTCCCCACACAATGTTAACTTTGGGCAAAGGCAAGGGCTTCTGTGCTGGCTTTTCTCTGTCATGATTGTGGCCCTCTCAAAATGCTGCAAAGATGAAGCAGGATGACAATAGGTGGCTAGAGTGAAGCTGGGAGAAGGTCCACTTCCTCTGGCCCCTTGACCCAGCAAAGCACAACTTGGCTCCTTTCTCATGGCTAGGAACATGGAGACACATGAGCCATGCTCTTCACTGGGAAGTTCCCATGTCTACATAGGAATGTGGCCAGTTTCTTCCAGTGGAGCCTGATGGGGGTGGAGGGGGCTGTGCAGTGGTGCTGTTGTCAGATTGCATCTTGGCATCCTGGTGACCTAAAACAGGATGACCTTGATCATGGAACTCATGTTATCTCCTGGCAACAAACATTCTCTGTTTTGCTCCAGGTTGTAGTGTGGATTTTTTGAACCAATTCTAAAAAGAAAGAGAAATTATTTTTAATAAAATATTTTATACTTAAGCTTAATTTCAGTATTATCAGTGATATCATTCTTGACCTTGAGTAGACACAAAAAAGGCAATTCTTCCAGGGTTCTCCATATAATCGAGGTTGTGAATGGTGCCCAATTCCAAATTCCCAACTGTCTCCAAAGTCTCAGCAGCCCTTCTGTCCATGAGAATCCAGGCTTTTCAAAGTCTCCCAGAAACCTCTCTGCAACCTCTGTTTTAGAATGAACAGACTCCTAGCTTCCCTCCACACATTCCCTCAACTTCTGTATTTTTTCAAGTTGCTCCATCAAGGTACAGTCATGACTCATTGTATTGTAAGAACATTTTAAAATTTGTTGTATTTGAAAGCCACATACAGAACAAACAAGAATTTGTCACAACTGGGCAGTGAATTGTACATTTGATTCTAACAAATGCACTGAACAACTCTTGTCTTCATGTTGTTCTCCTGCATCAATTGAGGATAACTGCAATGCCAGCCATAGTCCCCAAGGCTTTGAAGTGGATATATGGAAATGAGAAAATGCTTTTTAGATTACAAAATCCAATTAGCTAGGGTTGTAGAGGGGAACAGGCAAGAGTGGAAGCCTTTTTATATTTATCTTTAGGTTTAGATATAGATTTAGATTTAGAGCTGGAAGAATCTTCTATACATACTTAGGATTGTTAAAATTGTCAAGGTACATAACAAAACTGGTACCTCTAAAAAGACACTCTCATTTTCTCTTTTCAACATAATTATACACAGAAAGATGTGGTGCAAGAGACCATAATTTGTCAGCAGTTACACAGCTTTGAGCAAGTAGGTTACAAAAAAATTAAACCAAAAGGCAGGTGCTCCTTTTCTCACAACACAACCTCTTAGGATCCTCTCTCTGATCAAGCTGACTTCTGATCACATGGGCATTCTCTAAGCACATGTAACTCATTTCAATCCAAATTTCTTTCCAAGTCATTACCTTGTTCAATTATTTTTTACTTATTTGTAAAACATCATTGATTTACAAGACATTTGAAATTCTTCCTCTTCACAGAATTTTTATAATACAATAACTTCATTGATTTTGTGATTCCTATAGCTTCCAAAGCTGTTCTTATATTCCCTTTCTTATTTTCTCCAAAATGTCCTCCTGGTGTCAAACAACCAACATATTTACTGGCCCATGGATACTGACAGAATAGGAATATAGAGAAACCCTCTTCAGTGTATATTAGGGCAATCCTAATATAGTAAAATTTGGGGGCAGCTTTAAAAACAATTTATGAAAATAACTACACCAGAAATTTCAAAGATCATATATTGACTTATGTAACAAATGGCTAAAATGTACCTACTAATGACATATATGGGACATAATCAAACCAAGCCCTTTCCTCTGCATTTAGGCCATCATCTCTTGGAGTTTGACTGGCATACCAAACTTCATATATCTAAAGTAAAAAATGCTAATGTCTCTGGCATAAAACTGATCAGGACAAAATTGTACAGCCATTTTTAACTTTCCTCACTGAATACCCAACACCTCTGCAAACTATTAGGCCCACTTCAAAATATTCAATCTTTCTAGTTCTGTAGAATTCAATAGCTGATCAAAGACTGCATAATTCCTATCTTGAATAATTAAAAGTGCATCTTAATTGGTGCCTATTCCCAAACTTGCCTCACAATAGTTGATTTTTCCATAAAAAAACCATATGATGCATTCACACACACACACACACACACACCAAAATGAATACATGACAATATCAAAATTGTCATATGTGAAGTAATGGCATAAAACTTTTTCAAACAATTTTTGTATTTCTTGTATCATGTACAAAGAGATATGTTAAACAATGGGTTAAAGACCAATCTTAAAAGTATGAGATTATGATCTACAGAGTAGAAAAAAAAATATTTAGTTAGTTTAAAAAAACTTAAAAATATAAAGAAAGAGACAAATGAAGAATGCTCATCCATAACAGTAATTGAGAATATACAAATAAACCAGCTCCCCTTAATCTCATAGCCAACAGTTAAAATCATTGGGGTAGAGTAGGAGAGGAATAACAATGAATAAAATAGGGAGGAAGTATTGGAATGGTATAAGTATTGATTATTATGAAGATGTTGGTTTTGCTCTGCACAATGACATTCAGAGTGAAATTATCCTTCAGATGGCAACCAAATAAAGGATACTTCAAATTTTTGGAGCATGTTTACATGACCCTTTCCTAACCCCTCTCCAATGGGTTGGAAGTCTTAAAATACTGGATGGAGGGCTGGGGTTGTGGCTCAGTGGTAAGGTGCTTGCCTAGCATGCACAAGGCACTGGGTTTGATCCCCAGCACCACATAAAAATAACTAAACAAAATAAAGATATTGTGTGTCCATCTACAACTAAAAATAATAATTAAAAAAAAACACTGGACAAAAGAGTCAAGGGTTTATATGGAGAGTTTGTTTGTTTGGTGGTAGTGAGTATTGAAGCCACGGCCTGTGGCATGCTAGGGTAAACCCTTTACCACTGGGTCACACTCAAAATAGAAAAAGCCTGAAGGCTGTGGATGTAGCTCAGTGGTATAACACCCTTGGGTTCAATCTCCAGCACAACAACAAAATAAATAAACAAAAATGAGAACATAAAATGGTGTATAGAAGTGTAAATGATAGTATATTTATGAGATTGAAGTTAAGTTAGTAGTAACATGAAAATAAAATATTGTAAATTTAATTTTATTTTCCAGTAAGAAAAATAGCTACAGAATTGGCACAAAAGGAAATGAGAAGAAAGTCAAAATATGCCACTATCAAAAAGAAAAGTTAAAAACCCAAGACAATGCGGTAGAACAAAGGAGACAGAAGCACACAAATGCACACCCACACATACACATGCATACACACAGGTGTAAGATATAACAAACAAAAATAGCAGTAGTAGCCCTACTTCCTCTTTCATCTGCTTCTCTCTCCCTCCAATAGCTTGGTTTTTCAGTATTTTTCAGAAAGGCAGCAGATAAACCTAGTAGGTCCCACTGGCTTTACCAAATAGCATCATCCCAGCTCTTTCTCATTTTCATTTTGAAAAAAAAAAAAAGCTAGAAAAATGCATAAACCCTGCTGCAAAAAAAAAACTTGTGGGAAATTTATGACATTACCTTGGCAATGATTTCTTAGATATGCCACCAAGAGCACAAATAAAAAAAGACTACATCCAAATGAAGAACTGTGCATAAAAGGACAAAATGAAAAAATGGTAAAACAGTCTGTTGAATAGGAGAATGCCTTTGGAAATCACATCTGACAAAGTGTTGATATTAAGACAGAGAACCACAACTTACACAGAACTCCAACTTAAAGTGGGCAAAGGATTGGAATAGGTATTTCTCCAAAGAAGATAAACAAATTGTCATTAAGCATGTGAAAAGATGGTCAACATTACAAATACTCCTTGTGTCTGGACTCTGCCTGGCAGGGAGCCAGGGCTTGGAGATCCATCTGTCCACAAGCCAGCAGGATTGGACGCCTGCTCTCCTGGCCTCTGCCTGTGCCTCACAGCTGCCCTCCTGCCATCACAGCCCTGCCTCAGGCTTCCAGGCCTCCCCTGTAGAGGCCTTCAGCAGCCTCCCCACCACTCTCCTCACCTCCAGACTCACCAGCCCCCTGTCCCAACTGTAGCCTGGGGACTTTCACGTGAAGCTGTGTTTACTCAGCCAAAGTCACTGTGGTCCTAGCGCAGGTCAGGCACAGTTCTAGACACTCGGGAGCCATGAGAAGAGCAGGAAAGTAAGCAAGACGATTTTATGGTTAGTAAAGCATGTAGTATGTGAGAAGCCAACATACACTTATTTATTTATTTATTTTTATTATTGGTTGTTCAAAACATTACAAAGCTCTTGACATATCATATTTCATACATTTGATTCAAGTGGGTTAGGAACTCCCATTTTTACCCGGTATACAGATTGCAGAATCACATTGGTTACACGTCCACTTTTTTACATACTGCCATACTAGTGACTGTTGTATTCTGCTGCCATTCCTATCCTCTACTATCCCTCCTCCCATCCCCTCCCATCTTCTCTCTCTACCCCATCTACTGTAATGCATTTCTCTTCCTTGTTTTATTCCCTTTCCCCTCACATCCTCTTATATGTAATTTTGTGTAACAATGAGGGTCTCCTTCCATTTCCATGCAATTTCCCTTCTCTCTCTCTTTCCCTCCCCCCTCTCATCCCTGTTTAATGTTAATCTTTTTCTCATAAGAGAA
>NW_026694676.1:0-12449 GCF_021218885.2 Marmota monax | reverse complement strand
TTAACTTTTAGTGTTACAGTTGTCCCTCCCCATAAGATACAGTTTAATAATTTGATGTCATCTGATCTTGCAAAATCCTTTTACTAGTATGACCTCTGTGTCTAATAGAGAAACATTTAATTCTGTTATGCAGGGCTGGATAATCGTACTAACAAACACCAAGCCTACCTGTGTAGGTTAGGAATATCTGTAGGCCTTAAACTAAAAACTTCTGCCTCTGGCAGCTCCTCTTGATAGTCTCTTTATATAGTTATCAGGCATTCCTGTCTGAGAATCCTTCTTTGTAGCCTCCAGTCTTACTTATTTTGGGAGGCTAACATAAAGTGTTTACCTTAAAATATTATTATTACTATTATTATTTAAAATGCCCAGGAATGGCTGTATTTTGGGTTTAACTGTTTTTGCTAAGTGTTTAAGATGAAGCAGTCAAACTGACTTTTGTTTCTATCTATTGTTAACAGTCAGCTGAGCTTTTATGGGAATCATTCCTGGGGAAACTTGAGAGCAGCTGCTCAGTTCTGCTAGTGCCATTTGCGCTATGTGGGTCCAGGTCTTGCTTGACCATGTGGCTTCCCTTGGAAGCATCAGGGATATCTCCCTTCTCTGATGAGTCTCTTCTTCATAGAAAATGCACTGATTGGCTTTCTGTTCTCCAGTGGTCTCATTAATCTCCCTGATCAGGAGTTTATGTGGCTCAGAGTTGCAAAGCTCTTTAGAGAAGTCTCCTGTTCCCTGGATACAGACTGACCCAGAGGGCAAGAGCCAAATATTGGTTTTCTTGTCCTTTTTCTTTTAACTTTAATTTTAAATCCTAATCTTAAACATCCAGCAAATACATTTTAACAGCCTTATATTAAGAGTACTGGGCTTTAAAGTCTATAATTTAAAATTATTTATCTTTTTATTAATTGGGATCTGTATTATTCTGTCTGTATTTTAGGTGATAACTTATTATCTTAAATTAACCCATGTTGTATTCTTAAAGCAACACTTCTGTAAAACACTAACAGGGAATCTTTAGATCACTTATAAGGAAATTACAAAATAAAATTAACAAGAGTAAATATACTTAGTTTGTGTAATAGCTACCCTGAATTTTTTGGCTGAGTTATACATTATATCCCCTATTTGAGATCCTAGTAATCTTGACAGAAAAAAAAATTGAACATAACTTTAAATGAAATAACATCTGACCTACTGCTTTCATAGTCATTCTCACATGTAGTAAGATGGGACACAGAGCCTTATCTCAGGTAAGGCAGGGCTATTTATAAATCTTAAGT
The DNA here is from genome assembly GCF_021218885.2 of Marmota monax. Lineage (NCBI taxonomy): Eukaryota > Metazoa > Chordata > Mammalia > Rodentia > Sciuridae > Marmota > Marmota monax. The sequence continues at coordinate 11,166 of NW_026694676.1, read as the reverse complement.
GTTTTAGTTCTAAAGCTAATCTTTTTTTTAAATATCATTTTACAAAGTTAACATAAATTGTGTGAGGTCACATGAACATTAGCTAACACCATATGATATAACATTTAAAACATGAATTAAAGAAAGGCTGAAAGTTTTTAACCTTTACATAGATTAGGCTCTCATTAACTTAAAAATACATTTAAATTTTTAAAAATACATTTAAATTTTTCCCCAATGTAAAAAGTAACATAAAATTTACATATCTTATTGATAACAGGTAAATAAATCCCCAATATATTTTTTTACCATACAACTTCAGAACACCAGCTTGATATAATGCTCTTTTAAAGTTTCTACCTTACAGACTTGTATACCTGGAAGATATGAGCACATTAATAGCATCACAATTGCATTGATGTTTCTACATTAACCAAGTTTAGCTTTTAAAGAAATGGCAGTACAGTGTTCTAAAATAACAGTTCTTATTTAATCAGTTGTTTAATTTTTATGGTTGCTTGCTCTAGAAAAATAAAACTTAATAAACACAATGTTATGGGTATACTTATGTTTTAAGAAATTTTTGTCTCTTTAACACATGAGTGATTTTTACAATCTTATACAGACTTTAGAACAAACTTATACAGACCTTAGTAAATCAATCAGATATCTAACAAAAGTACTCATGAATGAGTAATCCCATATCAAATTTACTTTACTTATTTATCAAAATATTAGACAAATGTATTGAACAGTGTAAACCATTTTTTTGTTGAAGGAAAAGTCCTAGAAACAAGGCATACTAGACCATTTGTCGACATTAATATTTTAGTAGATTTTTGAACACCTAGAAAAACTTGTAAGCTTAAATTTATTTATTTATTTATTTATTTATTTATTTTTAATTGGTTGTTCAAAACATTACAAAGCTCTTGACATATCATATTTCATACATTTGATTCAGGTGGGTTTTGAACTCCCAATTTTACCCCAAATACAGATTGCAGAATCACGTTGGTTACACATCTACATTTTTACATAATTCCCTATTAGTAACTGTTGTTCTTCTACCTTTCCTATCCTATACTATCTCCCCTCCCCTCCCCTTCCATCTTCTCTCTCTACCCCGTCTACTGTAATTCATTTCTCTCATTGTTTATTTTCCCATTGCCCTCACAACCTCTTAAATGTAATTTTGTATAACAATGAGGATCTCCCTCCATTACCATGCAATTTCCCTTTTCTCTCCCTTTCCCTCCAACCTCATGTCTCTGTTTAATGTTAATCTTTTCTTCCTGCTCTTCCTCCCTCCTTTGTTCTTAGTTGCTCTCATTATATCAAAGAAGACATTTGGTATTTGATTTTTAGGGATTGGCTAGCTTCACTAAGCATAATCTGCTCTAGTGCCATCCATTTCCCTGCAAATTCCATGATTTTGTCATTTTTTAGTGCTGTATAATATTCCATTGTGTATAAATGCCACATTTTTTTATCCATTCATCTATTGAAGGGCATCTGGGTTGGTTCCACAGTCTAGCAATTGTGAATTGTGCTGCTATGAACATCGATGTAGCAGTATCCCTGTAGTACGCTCTTTTAAGGTCTTCAGGGAATAGTCTGAGAAGGGCAATAGCTGACTCAAATGGTGGTTCCATTCCCAGCTTTCCCAGGAATCTCCATACTGCTTTCCAATTTGGCCACACCAGTTTGCAGTCAGACGAGCAATGTACAAGAGTACCCTTTTCACCAATCCTCTCCAGCACTTGTTGTTGATTGACTTCATAATGGCTGCCAATCTTACTGGAGTGAGATGGTATCTTAGGGTGGTTTTGATTTGCATTTCTCTGACTGCTAGTGATGGTGACCTTTTTTTCATGTACTTGTTGATTGATTGTATGTCCTCCTCTGAGAAGTGTCTGTTCAGGTCTTTGGCCCATTTGTTGATTGGGTTATTTGATTTCTTATTGTTTAATTTTTTGAGTTCTTTGTATACTCTGGATATTAGGGCTCTATCTGAAGTGTGAGGAGTAAAAATTTGTTCCCATGATGTAGGCTCCCTATTTACCTCTCTTATTGTTTCTCTTGCTGAGAAAAAACTTTTCAGTTCAGTAAGTCTCATTTCTTGATTCTTGTTATTAACTTTTGTGCTATGGGTTTCCTATGAAGGTATTTGGAGCCCGACCCCACAATATGTAAATTGGAGCCAACTTTTTCTTCTATCAGACGTAGAGTCTCTGATTTGATATCTAGCTCCTTGATCCACTTTGAGTTAACTTTTGTGCATGGTGAGAGGAGGGGATTCAGTTTCATTTTGTTACATATGGATTTCCAGTTTTCCCAACACCATTTTTGAAGATGCTATCCTTCCTCCATTGCATGCTTTTAGCTCCTTTATCAAATATAAGATAGCTGTAGCTTTGTGGATTAGTCTCTGTGTCCTCTATTCTGTACCATTGGTCCACCCGCCTGTTTTGGTACCAGTACCATGCTGTTTTTGTTACTATTGCTCTGTAAATTATTTTTAAATCTGGTATCGCTATACCACCTGATTCACACTTCCTGCTTAGAATTGCTTTTGCTATTCTGGGTCTTTTATTTTTCCATATGAATTTCATGATTGCTTTATCTATTTCTACAAGAAATGCCATTGGGATTTTGATTGGCGTTGCATTAAACCTATAGAGAACTTTTGGTAATATTGCCATTTTGAGGATGTTAGTTCTGCCTATCCATGAACAGGGTATATTTTCCATCTTGTAAGATCTTCTTCTACTTCTCTTTTTAAGGTTTTGTAGTTTTCATTGTATAAGTCCTTCACCTCTTTTGTTAGGTTGATTCCCAAATATTGTATTTTTTTTGAGGATATTTTGAATGGAGTGTTTTTCCTCATTTCCGTTTCAGAAGATTTGTCGCTGATATACAGAAATGCCTTTGATTTATGCGTGTTGATTTTATATCCTGCCACTTTGCTGAATTCATTTATTAGTTCTAGTAGTTTTTTTGTAGACCCTTTTGGGTCGTCTATGTATAGAATCATGTCACCAGCAAATAGTGATAATTTAAGTTCTTCCTTTCCTATTTTTATGCCTTTAATTTCTTTCGTCTGTCTAATTGCTCTTGCCAGTGTTTCGAGAACTATATTGAATAGAAGTGGTGATAGATTACATCCCTATCTTGTTCCAGATATTAGAGGGAATGCCTTCAGTTTTTCTCCATTCAGAATGATGCTAGCCTGAGGCTTAGCATAGATAGCTTTTACAATGTCGAGGTAAGTTCCTGTTATCCCTAGTTTTTCTAATGTTTTGAACATAAAGGGATGCTGTACTTTGTCGAATGCTTTTTATGCATCTATTGAGATGATCATATGGTTCTTATCTTTAAATCTATTGATGTGGTGAATAACATTTATTGATTTCCGTATATTGAACCATCCTTGCATCTCAGGGATGAATCCTACTTGATCATTGTGCACAATTTTTTTGATGGGCCTTTGTATCCAATTCGCCAGAATTTTATTGAGGATTTTTGCATCTAGGTTCATCAGAGTTATTGGTCTGTAGTTTACTTTCTTTGAGGTGTCTTTGTCTGGTTTCGTTATCAGAGTGATGTTGGCCTCATAGAATGAATTTGGCAGAGGTCCCTCTTTTTCTATTTCCTGAAATAGCTTGAAAAGTATTGCTTTTAATTCTTCCTTAAAGGTTTTGTAAAACTCCGCTGTATACCATCCGGTACTGGGCTTTTCTTGGTTGGAAGTCTTTTGATTGCTTCTTCTATTTCATCTATTGATATTGGTCTGTTTAAGTTGTGAGTATCCTCTTGAATCAGTCTGGGCAAATCATATGACTTAAGGAATTTATCGATGTCTTCACTATTTTCTATTTTATTGGAATATAGGTTTTCAAAATAATTTCTAATTGTCTTCTGTATTTCTGTAGCATCTGTTGTGATATTGCCTTTTTCATCCCGTATGTTAGTAATTTGAGTTCTCTCTTCTTCTCTTCGTTAGCATGGCTAAGGGTCTGTCGATCTTATTTATTTTTTCAAAGAACCAACTTTTAGTTTTGTTAATTTTTTCAATACTTTCTTTTGTTTCAATTTCATTGATTTCCGCTCTGATTTTAATTATTTCTTGCCTTCTGCTACATTTGCTGTTGTTTTGCTCTTCCTTTTCTAGGGCTTTGAGATGAAGTGTGAGCTCATTTATTTGTTGGTTTTTCCTTTTTTTAAGGAATGACCTCCAGACGATGAATTTCCCTCTTAAAACTGCTTTCATTGTGTCCCATAGATTCCGATATGTTGTGTCTGTATTTTCATTTATCTCTAAGAATTTTTGATTTCCTCCTTTATGTCTTCTGTAACCCATTGATCATTCAGTAACATATTGTTCATTTTCCATGTGATGTAGGATTTTTCGTTCCTTCTTTTATCATTGGTTTCCAGTTTCATTCCATTATGATCCGATCAAATGCATGGTATTATCTCCTCCCCTGTATATTTGCTGAGGGTTGCCCTATGGCATAATATATGGTCTATTTTTGAGAAGGATCCATGTGCTGCTGAGAAAAAAAGTATATCCACTTGATGATGGTTGATATATTCTATATATGTCAGTTAAGTCTAGGTTGTTGATTGTGATATTGAGTTCTATAGTTTCTTTATTCAAATTTGTTTGAAGGATCTGTCCAATGGTGAGAGAGGTGTGTTGAAGTCACCCATAATTATTGTGTTGTTGTCTATTTTATTCTTGATCTTGAGGAGAATTTGTTTTATGAATGTCACAGCACCATTGTGTGGTGTGTAAATATTGATAATTTTTATGTCTTATTGGTGAATGCTTCCTTTTAACAGTATATAATGTCCTTCCTTATCCCTTTTGATTAAATTAGTCTTGAAGTTGATTTTATTTGATATGAGGATGGCCACCCCTGGTTGCTTACGAGGACCGTGTGCATGGTATATTTTTCCCAACCTTTCACCTTCAGCCTGTGTATGTCTTTTCCATTCAGATGTGTCTCCTGGAGGCAACATATTGTTGGATTTGTTTTTTTTTAATCCAAGTTACAAGCCTATGTTGCTTTATTGGAGAGTTTAAGCCATTAATGTTTAGAGTTACTATTGATATATGGTTTGTACTGCCAGCCATGTTTGATTATTTATCTTTTTTTTTAATTTAGTTTGTTTCTCCATGATTAGCTTTTCCCCGCCCTCTGTCATTACTGAAGCACTTCCCACTGATGGTTTTGTTTGTTGTTTTTCATTTCTTCCTCATGTAGTGTTTTGCTCAAGACACTTTGCAATGCTGGTTTGCTGGCTGCAAATTTTTTTAGCTTTTGTTTATCATGAAAGATTTTTATTTTGTTGTCATACCTGAAGCTTAATTTTGCTGGATACAGAATTCTTGGTTGGCATCCATTGTCTTTCAGTGTTTGAAATACATTGTTCCAGGATCTTCTTGCTTTCAGTGTCTGTGATGAAAAATCAGTTGTTAACCTTATTGGTTTACCCCTGAATGTAATCTGCCTCCTTTCTCTTGAAGCTTTTAATATTTTCTCTTTGTTCTGTATATTGGATATCTTCATAACAATGTGTCTTGGCGTTGGTCTCCTGTGATTTTTTGTGCTCGGTGTCCTGTATGCATCTAAAATTTGTATATCTGTTCCCTTTTTTATTTCTGGAAAGTTTTCTGTAATTATTTCATTCAGCAGGATACTCATTCCCTTGGTTTGAATCTCTGTACCTTCTTCTATCCCGATGACTTGTAGGTTTGGTTTTTTTATGTTATCCCATATCTCTTGGATGTTTCTCTCGTGATTTTTAACCAGCCTTTCTGAGTTGGCTAGGCTCTTTTCAAGATGATATATTTTGTCTTCATTATCTGATGTTCTGGCTTCTACTTGCTCCACTCTGTTAGTGATACTCTCAATTGAGTTTTTAATTTGGTTTATCGTTTCCTTCATTTCTAGAATTATTGTTTGATTTTTTTATAATCTCTATCTCCTGATAAAGATGCTTAACTTCTTTTATGTGTTTATGTAATTGATTTTCAAAGTGTTCTTTCACTGTTTGGATTTGCTGTCTCGTATCCTCTTTAAGGTTCCATTCCATCTGTCTAAGGTGTTCCTTGAGTTCTTTATATGACCATTTTTCTGCTGTCTCTAGGTCCTCCTGAATATTTAGGCTGTCTTTCATTGTTTGTCCCCCTTTTCTTCCTTGCTTTTTTATGCTGCTCATGTTACTTCTTGTTCTGTTTGACTGCTGAGTTACTGTTTACTCTTATAAATTTATTTGATGCTTCAGAGGAAAGATATTAGAAGGGAAGGGAAGAAGTCACTAAAGAGAATGAGAGTAGACAGGTAGAATTCAAGGAAGGGTGAATAAGAAAATTGAAAAGAAATGAAAAGACAAAAGAAACAAAAACAAAACACAAAAAAGTTAGAAAATAAAGAAAGAAAGAAAAAAAATTTTTACAAAAATATTAATGATAAGAAAAATAATGAAAATTAAAATTTAAAAAATTATAATAATAATAAAAAATTAGAAATTTAAAAAAAGTTAAAGAACAACAACAATAAAAATTTGAAAATGAAAGAAAAAAAAGAAAAAGAAAAAAAAATGATAATAATAATAATAATAATAATAAATGCAGTCATAGAGTTCGATTAATTTCTCTTCCAGTAGGTGGAGCTGTGCCCACTGGGTCAAGCTTCTCTTCTCACTAAGTTGGAACCAATCACTGTGTAGCAGCTCTTCCTCACAGACTGGGCGGTTCTCCAATCCTGAGTGCCTAGGGCCTTCTCTTGTGTTTCCTCAAGCCAGGCCGTGCTCACCTGTGATGCTCACCACAATACTGGCTACACGCCATGTCTGCTGCTCCTGGGAGCCCTGTTGCGCTGGTTTCAATGCAGTTATCTCCTCTGCCCGTGACGTCAGTTCTCTGCCAAGGTGGTATCACATGTAAATGGTGACCGTTCGTTCCCTTTGCCAGGTGACCAGTGCAACGGGTGGGTCCTGACTGTCTCTCCCAATCCCCATTTCAATCCTGTGGCCACTGCCTATGAAGGCTCGGTTGGTTTTTACCTCTGAAAGTTCCTAAGGGCCAACCAGTTATTTCAGCGGGATTGTTAGTGCTGAGTCAAGAGAAGCAGGCGAACCGGAGCTTGGATGCAGCCGATCCGTGCTCGGTGTGTGTGTTCTGAGGAGCCCAGACTGTACACCCCAGATCCACGTCAGCTCAGCATTGCCTAGTGATCCTGAGCAAACAGCATTTATACAGTTTACAGCTCCCTATGCCCGCACAGTTGAAGAGGTCAGAGACTTGATCTCTCCCCGCCCGCTGCCATGTTAGATCTCCTCAATTATATTCATGTTGCCCTTACAGCTTCCTGGCATAAGCAAGTTCTTGGGATTATACAAACTGCTGCTTCTGTTTCCAGTCCAGATTTCTAGAAATTAAACCCTGCCGCCATCACCTCTTCCCCAGGGCCACGCTCAGGGGCGCCGCGCTCGTCCGCAACTGTAGCTTCACCGCCGACTGGTGCCCAGCCCCCAGGGCCCAAGCAGATGCCGCCGCGGCTCTCTGGCTCCCTCCTCTGAAGCACGGGTCCCCTCGCAGGGCATGCAGAATGACCCCAGAGCAGGCTCTTCCCGAGGGTGCAGCAGCAAACAGGCGACCCAGGCACTCAAGGCTGCGGTACAGCCTTTGGAAGACAGGGCTCGGCACGCAGCCCAGCTCCAACCTCAAGGTGCGGCTGCTGCACAATGTAGCCATAGCCATCAAGACAGCCAGCAGAAAGCAAATGGCGGCTCCCGCGGAGTGGATTTTCGGCAAAGAAACCGCAGCCCAGCCAAGGATCCCAATCCACAAACTCTCCCTGTATAAAAAATATTCAAAAAAAAAAAAAGGCGGGGCGCACTGAGCTTTCTTTGCCTAGGGTACTTACAATCAACTGCTGATTACACATTCACCTTTTCTGCCCGGAGCGAAGCAAAAGAGGAAGCAGATGGGATCAAAGCGCCCACGGCTATGGGCAGCAAAGTGTCCGGGAGCCAAGCATCTGTTTTTCGATCTCTTTGTTCTTACTGCTGCTTGGCAAAGTGGTCCACTAAAGATTAACAGTGAATGGAGTTCTTACACGCTGTGCAAAATCTCAATTAAAGCCGCTGCTCTGAGCACCACGCTCAGCACTTCAGCAACCCCCGTGCGCAGCGGCCATCTCCTAATGTCTGTAAGCTTAAATTTAAAGACATTTATTTTTATCTGTTTATCCAATTTAAATTGAACCATTTAAATCATGTGAATTAAAGATCTTTGGATCCACTTTTTAAAATTTGTTTTTATGAGCGCTCCTTTTTTTATGAGCGCTCCTTATATATGTTAATTTATATATCATATATATGATATACGGATATATATATATATATATATATATATATATATATATATATATATACAACACATAACAAAAGTGTGCACACATAATAATAGTAAAGGCCTTGTAACTTTCTGCAGGTGAAATCTCCATTGCAATGTTTCAAAAACTCCACTGTTGGTCAAAGATAGAACTGATCAGAAAACATTAACCTAGGTCTGTAGGATCAAAATCATGAGCTCAAAAAAAAATACAGAATCTAAGGGAAAAAATAAGAGTCCTAGAAAAAAAATGACTGGCCAGTAATTAGTAAATACCATAAAATTTACCTTTTTTTCCCCCCTTAGGCCTCAGATCAGTCTCCTACTGAGCTTCCAGGCTTCTTTCATTTGCATTTCAACATAAGACCTGGCTGAGGTCTGGAAGGAGCAGGGAAAAACTGCTATTCCGAGCAGACACCTCAGGCCTAAGGCATTGTAACCATAATTTTCAGGTTCAGATGTTGAAAATTATGATACAATTTTAAGATAAAATTCACGGAATTTTATATCTTTACATCTTGTTTTGTCAACAGATACCATACTATGATTTACTATCCTTGTCCAAATTAATGCACTGGTACACACTGTGACATTTTCCCAGTCTATCCAATTCAAAATTGGTGAAAAATAAGACTGAATGTTTGGGAAGTTACTTGCCAACTTGGAAGTAGATTTCTTTAGTTTTCCATCCTAACTATTTAAGTTCTCTGGCATGAATTATCTGAAATCATAAACTAAACAATTACCTAAACCCGACTTTTAAATGCAAGATTGTGCAATGCTTCAAAAACCCATTCAGATACCAGATTGTTACAATAAAACATCATCATTTAGACACAAATTGAGCTAAGATCATTCCCAAGAAACAATTTATAATATCAACACATTATTGCACATGTCTTAAAGGGCCAGAAACAAAGACACAAGACAGACAGAAAGGAGCTCCAGACTATGGCGGATAGACAGAAGCCTTTAAAACAGAGCAGATAAGAGAAAAATCTCCTACACCAGTGGCATCATAGATGTCCCCACAAGGGGATCAGATGTTTTCATAGAGGGGCAACCTGATATGTAATATCAAGGGTCTCCATGGTCACTTTACTGCATTTAGTGTCCCCTTTTTCTTTTTCTATTTTTAAGAAGACAGAGGTGGCATAATTCTTACAGTGCAGGGAAGGAAGGAGGGAATTCCCTGAAGCAACAGGGCTTTGGCAGCTGCTGGGAGTCCCTTACAGGATTAGATCCTCTGGTTCGGTTCCACCCCAAGCACGCTCCATCTCCTAACATTTCAGTAGTCAGCTCTCAAAAAGTTCCAGGGTCTGGGGGGGGTATCAAAATTTGTAACTTAAATTTCGGTTCCTGACCTTGAAGCCAATTAATCCCTATTTAATAATGAGGACAGGGTTTGAAAAAAAGAAAAAGGGAGTTTTACTGCTTTGATAACAAAGGAGAAAGACAGGGGACTCTGCCCAAAGGTTGTGACTCTCTTGATCTGGAGCAACAAGGGGTTTTAAAGGAGTTTCATTTGTTAACATGGGAGATACTCAGTTCTTAGATCGCCAGCAGGCATTGCCCTGTGCAGTGGGTGTGCTCCAGGCAGCCAGCTAGGGGCTTCTCTCATCCTGCTTAACAAAGGGGGGTAAAGTTCATCACACTTCTTTAAAACACAGTCCAAAGGGGTGTCAGGCTTACTTGCTTTATTACCCATTTTCACGTCCAATATCCTTAAGTTTTTACCACAGAAATCACACAACAAAACGCACAAAAATAAACAAACAAAAAAACATATAGAACACAGAACAAAACACAAAGAAACAGAAACCCAGCGAAGAAACAGAAAAACAGAGGAGCAATGCAACGTCTTGCTAAAGCTCCGGGTTACGAGCTCCTGCGTGCCCGTCGGCACCTCTCTACCCTTTCAGAGGAATTCCCTACAGAACAGAACAGAGGACAGAACAATTCTTGTTACTGTCCCAGAGAGGAGTATATGTGAACCTCCCCAGGCCACCTCTCTGTCAACAGAAGACATCTCCCTTAACCGGATATCAGATGTTATAAAGTGCCACTTACCTATTGAGGCCTCCTCCACCAGGTGCTTGCTAATAGTTTTAGTGCGATGGTTCACTGCAGTGCTCCCAGGACCGAAGGCTCACTCCAAGGCCTTGGAACTTGGCTCTCCAGCCCGGAGCCCTGGAGGAAGGCCAGCTTCAGAATTTCCAGCAATCTGGTCTTGTGATCTGGTCAGGTCATCTCACTGGGGAACTCCAAAATGTTAGACCAGGACACAAGAAAAGACCACTGACTCCAATTAAAATCAAATTAAGGCAAGCTTATTAGTTCAACCGGCTGGGCTGCCTCTCCCTCTCAAAACAGCGGGAACAAGACAGCATCCCCACCTTTCCTACACCCCAGCTTTATAGCCCAGAAAGTTACACAAAAGGGTGGTTACAGAAAACAGAACTTTGACAAGCATCACACTAACTGTAGTTTACATTTTTTTTTGCTGGCCCCAGCATCAGAAATTATGAGGACCATTAGAACCTCAGAGAGGGTCATTGTCTGGCCAGGGAAGGCCAATATTTATGAGGTGTCACTAAAGTTTCAGAGAGGGCTGCGGTCTGGTCAGAAAGCCAGGCATGGGTGAGTTCAATACATGGGCAGGCATTCCAAGCAGGTTCAGAATTTGCAGTAATTTATAGTAAAGCAAAAATTATCTTTTCATGGCTTTGTGGCAAGATGGCTCCCAATTTTAATGAAAGATCAGGTTGGGTGATCAA